>NC_091245.1:281212500-281215000 GCF_042477335.2 Ovis canadensis
GGTTAGGGTTAGGTTAGGGTTAGGGTTAGGGTTAGGGTTAGGGTTAGGGTTAGGGTTAGGGTTAGGGTTAGGGTTAGGGTTAGGGTTAGGGTTAGGGTTAGGGTTAGGGTTAGGGTTAGGGTTAGGGTTAGGGTTAGGGTTAGGTTAGGGTTAGGGTTAGGGTTAGGGTTAGGGTTAGGGTTAGGGTTAGGGTTAGGGTTAGGGTTAGGGTTAGGGTTAGGGTTAGGGTTAGGGTTAGGGTTAGGGTTAGGGTTAGGGTTAGGGTTAGGTTAGGGTTAGGGTTAGGGTTAGGGTTAGGGTTAGGGTTAGGGTTAGGGTTAGGGTTAGGGTTAGGGTTAGGGTTAGGGTTAGGGTTAGGGTTAGGGTTAGGGTTAGGGTTAGGGTTAGGGTTAGGGTTAGGGTTAGGGTTAGGGTTAGGGTTAGGTTAGGGTTAGGGTTAGGGTTAGGGTTAGGGTTAGGGTTAGGGTTAGGGTTAGGGTTAGGGTTAGGGTTAGGGTTAGGGTTAGGGTTAGGGTTAGGGTTAGGGTTAGGGTTAGGGTTAGGGTTAGGGTTAGGGTTAGGGTTAGGGTTAGGGTTAGGGTTAGGGTTAGGGTTAGGGTTAGGGTTAGGGTTAGGGTTAGGGTTAGGGTTAGGGTTAGGGTTAGGGTTAGGGTTAGGGTTAGGGTTAGGGTTAGGGTTGGTTAGGGTTAGGGTTAGGGTTAGGGTTAGGGTTAGGGTTAGGGTTAGGGTTAGGGTTAGGGTTAGGGTTAGGGTTAGGGTTAGGGTTAGGGTTAGGGTTAGGGTTAGGGTTAGGGTTAGGGTTAGGGTTAGGGTTAGGGTTAGGGTTAGGGTTAGGGTTAGGTTAGGGTTAGGGTTAGGGTTAGGGTTAGGTTAGGGTTAGGGTTAGGGTTAGGGTTAGGGTTAGGGTTAGGGTTAGGGTTAGGGTTAGGGTTAGGGTTAGGGTTAGGTTAGGGTTAGGGTTAGGGTTAGGGTTAGGGTTAGGGTTAGGGTTAGGGTTAGGGTTAGGGTTAGGGTTAGGGTTAGGGTTAGGGTTAGGGTTAGGGTTAGGGTTAGGGTTAGGGTTAGGGTTAGGGTTAGGGTTAGGGTTAGGGTTAGGGTTAGGGTTAGGGTTAGGGTTAGGGTTAGGGTTAGGGTTAGGGTTAGGGTTAGGGTTAGGGTTAGGGTTAGGGTTAGGGTTAGGGTTAGGGTTAGGGTTAGGGTTAGGGTTAGGGTTAGGGTTAGGGTTAGGGTTAGGGTTAGGGTTAGGGTTAGGGTTAGGGTTAGGGTTAGGTTAGGGTTAGGGTTAGGGTTAGGGTTAGGGTTAGGGTTAGGGTTAGGGTTAGGGTTAGGGTTAGGGTTAGGGTTAGGGTTAGGGTTAGGGTTAGGGTTAGGGTTAGGGTTAGGGTTAGGGTTAGGGTTAGGGTTAGGGTTAGGGTTAGGGTTAGGGTTAGGGTTAGGGTTAGGGTTAGGGTTAGGGTTTAGGGTTAGGGTTAGGGTTAGGGTTAGGGTTAGGGTTAGGGTTAGGGTTAGGGTTAGGGTTAGGGTTAGGGTTAGGGTTAGGGTTAGGGTTAGGGTTAGGGTTAGGGTTAGGGTTAGGGTTAGGGTTAGGGTTAGGGTTAGGGTTAGGGTTAGGGTTAGGGTTAGGGTTAGGGTTAGGGTTAGGGTTAGGGTTAGGGTTAGGGTTAGGGTTAGGGTTAGGGTTAGGGTTAGGGTTAGGGTTAGGGTTAGGGTTAGGGTTAGGGTTAGGGTTAGGGTTAGGGTTAGGGTTAGGGTTAGGGTTAGGGTTAGGGTTAGGGTTAGGGTTAGGGTTAGGGTTAGGGTTAGGGTTAGGGTTAGGGTTAGGGTTAGGTTAGGGTTAGGGTTAGGGTTAGGGTTAGGGTTAGGGTTAGGGTTAGGTTAGGGTTAGGGTTAGGGTTAGGGTTAGGGTTAGGGTTAGGGTTAGGGTTAGGGTTAGGGTTAGGGTTAGGGTTAGGGTTAGGGTTAGGGTTAGGGTTAGGGTTAGGGTTAGGGTTAGGGTTAGGGTTAGGGTTAGGGTAGGGTTAGGGTTAGGGTTAGGGTTAGGGTTAGGGTTAGGGTTAGGGTTAGGGTTAGGGTTAGGGTTAGGGTTAGGGTTAGGGTTAGGGTTAGGGTTAGGGTTAGGGTTAGGGTTAGGGTTAGGGTTAGTTAGGGTTAGGGTTAGGGTTAGGGTTAGGGTTAGGGTAGGGTTAGGGTTAGGGTTAGGGTTAGGGTTAGGGTTAGGGTTAGGGTTAGGGTTAGGGTTAGGGTTAGGGTTAGGGTTAGGGTTAGGGTTAGGGTTAGGGTTAGGGTTAGGGTTAGGGTTAGGGTTAGGGTTAGGGTTAGGGTTAGGGTTAGGGTTAGGGTTAGGGTTAGGGTTAGGTTAGGGTTAGGGTTAGGGTTAGGGTTAGGGTTAGGGTTAGGGTTAGGGTTAGGTTAGGGTTAGGGTTAGGGTTAGGGTTAGGGTTAGGGTTAGGGTTAGGGTTAGGGTTAGGGTTAGGGTTAGGGTTAGGGTTAGGGTTAGGGT